>NC_136999.1:34339127-34369127 GCF_032717465.1 Coenobita brevimanus | reverse complement strand
AGCATCGTATTGTCATCAACCCTCACTAAATTAACTCCAACACACCTTCCAAGTCATACATTGCACGTGATTCCCAATCTATCACTAGACCCTCCTCTGCCCCCAATCCCCTGCCTCTCCCTCATTCACATTCACAGTTACCAGACATGTGAGAGCTGGCTGCTACTTCACATTCACCAGTGCTTCGGGAGGTGGATAATGCGGAACTTTCTCTGACTGTACAGTAGCATTGGAACCCGTCGTTCCCCCTCCTCCTCCGTATTTTTCTTCCTCCTCCTGTCCCTGCTCCCATCTCTCTCTCTCTCTCTCTCTCTCTCTCTCTCTCTCTCTCTCTTTATTTACCTGACTCCTACTACTCTGCCACACTCCCTCAAACCATCGGTCTTTTTTATCTTAAAACCTTCCTTGGGTCATAATAATAATAATAAAAAAAAAAAAAAGACGAACACTCCAATCCTATTTGTTGTAGTTTAATCTTTCCTTCTACTCCAGAAAGACCTTGTACAGTTAAACACAAAAATTGGTACCACACTTCACATCGGGGCAACGCAGCCGGTCCATCCTTACTGCGCGGCGAGTACCTGTGTTTAGCCCCGCCCACCAGTTCACACAGTCGAACTTTATGGGTCAGTGTGAACCGAATCAAGACGTCTACTGAATATGATCATATGAAGGGTGACAATCTGTACCTCATAATACGGGTGAAACATAATTGATATTCGTGAAAAGGTTTACATAACTTCTATACGGACAGTAAGAGTTATTTAATTCCCGAGGTAATCATGTGTAACTACAAAGGTTAAGTGAAACAAAATGCAGCCTATATTTGTAATACTAATATTGCGTCTATCCACCTCCTTTCTCAATAACATCCCTCAGTCTGTCAGGCATGGAATATACAAGGGTGTGGATCTGTTCAGGTCTATTTCTGCAAATTTTCCCACTGGCCGTTGACGTGATCTATGAGTTGCTGAGGTGTTCGCTCGTGCCTCATTTTCCAGGCATTTACCATTTGAGCCCATACATGTTGTATAACTTTTATATCAGCTCCTTTGCTTGGCCAGTCAAGAAGTTGAATGTTATCTTGTTCCTGAAACCACTCTTTAACATGATGAGCGGTGTGAATGGGGCACCTGTCATGCGTGAATAAAATGGGTCTCTCTGAGAAAGGATATTCTTTCTTCCTAAGAGAAGGCAAGAAGGAGGTTTGTAACAGCTCCACATATTTTGCTGCTGTAAATCGTCCCTCAATGTGGAAGACGTCCCCCATGCCATGTAGTGACACCCAACCCGATACACTGCAGGTGGTGTGACCGGAACGGGCTACCTGAACGATGTTTGCGGGGTCGTACCTGAGTAAGAAACCAATGTGTAATTACAAAATAATAGGGAATCGGTAAAGATTATATATATATATATATATATATATATATATATATATATATATATATATATATATATACTGTATACGTATACTGTATAGATAGATAGATAGATAGATATAGATATAGATATAAGTAGATATATATATAGAGAGAGATAGACAGAGAGATAGATACACACACACACACACACACACACACACAGTAAGGTAATATGTGTGCAATGAGGTTTTGAACAGTTGACACCCTCCACAGTATTATAAAACACATGTATAAGGAAGCTAACATATCCAATTACCTATGTCGAAAGAAATAGGCCATGATGCAAAAATGAGGACCAAATTTATAGAGACTGCGTAATTAGAGTCATCTTACCGTGTCTTATTTCGCCGTCAACATGAAGCTAGCCATGCGTGGTGGACGAAAAACATTTCTCGTCCGTGAACACAACCCGACCCCAGAACTCCATGCCCTGCTCAGCATGACGTTGAGCAAACTCCAGCCTTCCTGCCTTGTGTCGGTCCGTCAAGATCTCCTTCATCGCAGGAGTCCTGTGATGTATACCTGCATTATGAAGTTTGCGTCTGACGGTCATTACTGAAACCTCCAGGTGTAGGTTATCACGAACGGCCACTGCGTTGGTTACGGGGTCTTCCACAGCCGCAGCGACAATAACATTATCCTTCTCTGGCGAAGTTGCCCAAGGGGCACCCGACCTCGCTGAGATGAAAATATACAGAGTATACTGTATCCTTGGTTATGCAATTTGAACTTACTCCTGGAGTGATACCATATTGGTTTGTTAAATTACGTATAGTAAGGCCAAAGTCGTTTGGAATATTTATATCATGATGTTTTTATAACTTTGTATCCCTTTTGCAAGAAGCATACTAAAGCCCAGTGAAGCTACAATAATTATTGCGACTTTCTGTTAGGTTTTAACATTCGTAAGGTACTATTCATAACGTTTACAGTGGCTTTAACGTGCTATCAATTAAATTACATTTCGTATTTTTTAATCAGTTATCATGTATGGTATTGTCTGTATCTTTTTAAATTATAGGTATTGCCACATTATAATATAAACATTTTGGAGGAGAATACCTCGTTATCTCTGCACCACGAACAGCTTAAAAGTCCAGATAACACCGCCGTAGGCAACTGCTCATCGTACGAGATAAGGACAGCAACTGCGTGTCCCAATGACGTTTTATCTGCTGTCAATCGGGCACATTAGCATGAATTCGTATGTATTCTCAACCCCTTACCAGCAATGGTGCTGGGATACATGCACAAAAAAAAGGAATTGACACCCGTGTCCTGCAATATAAACTCAACCAAGTTATTGAAGTTGCCACTTTCCTCCCACCTTCGTATCCGTTGCTGCACAGTCCTGGTAGATACACCAGCTTCATGAGCGATAGCCCGTATCGACAAACCATTATCACGTAGGGTGATAATACGACTTTGCTCCAATAGATTACTGTCTCTCCGATTCATTGCGTGACCAACTAAACTCTGACCCTTCCTAGAGGTAACGGTGACGACAACATATCGGTAAGCATCAGTGTTTCGCACAACATCCCGGTGTGTGTGTGTGTGTGTGTGTGTGTGTGTGTGTGTGTAGCTACACGTTTGTTCGTTCGTTTACAGATTTCCTGCACCTATAGTGCAGGCCGGGACATACATTAGCCCGGTTAGTGGGGTATGGGCTGACTAAAAAATAATAAGGGAGGGAAGACAGGGCAAGGGGATTGCCCAGGACACACGCCCTGTCTCTACGCCCTGTCTCCTGGCTGGCTTTGTGGTGTGTGTGTGTGTGTAGCTACACAAATAGAGCGACATATACTGCTTCCCGTATCTAACAGACGTAACAGTGTAAAGGAAATATAGTGTAAACAGTTTATTTCAACAAAGATACAGCTGATATACTTGAAATTACATTGGCAATTAAATAAATCGCTTCTTGTTTCTGTGTGAAGCCTTCATCGAAACACACAGTCTCATGAGTCTGGACTGTGAACTGGTGGGCGGAGTTAAATACATGTACTCACCGCACAGTAAAGATGGACAGGCTGTGTTGCCCCGATGTGAAGTGTGGTACCAATTTCTGTGTTCAATTGTACCTCTCATGCTTTTGAAGAGGGGTTATAAGAGGTCCAGGAACTTTCTATTTCAGCTTTCACAGACTAGCGCTCAATATTTGTGCGGACTTGTTTAACCCGCGCCGTCCCGAGGACGTACTTCTACGTCCTCACATTTTGTCACAGCTAATCCCGAGGACGTACTTCAACGTCCTGCAATTGCAAGGTTCATAATTTCCACAATTTTCAATTTTTGCGAGACATTTTTGGTACGTATACACGGGACACCTTCCTCAACAAGATGCCAGGCAGAGACAATGCCTTACCCAGCATGACCTCCTCCCCCCCCCTGCATGCCCTTTTCTCAGCAATTCACCTGTTATCAGTGGCCTGGCCAGTATAGCCATGTCATGCCATGGTACGAAATTCAGGGCCAGAGTGATTCCCCAATCAATGACAATGTGGAGGACAAACTTTACATAGCATTAGAGGAAGAAACAGTTAGAAATGATGATCAGGTAATGTGGCAAAAAAAGGTCAGGTATTAGTGAGTGAAACAATGCTTATAATGGAGGAGCAGATGGGAGAGGACTTGAGGAAGGAGAGGTGGAGAGGAGGTGAAGGAAGAGGAGGAGATGTGGAGAGGTGAGGGAGGAGCAGATGGGAGAGGACTTGAGGAAGGAGAGGTGGAGAGGAGGTGAGGAAGTAGAAGTGGCAAGGAGGTGAGGTAGGAGGAAACGTGGAGATGAGGTGGGAAAAACATGGGATGTGTGAATGATGGGGATGACTGTGCAGTGACGAGTATGACATGGTCAGACGCTGCTGGTAAGGGCACCACTAACACTAAGGTCCCTATTCTCATCGGTTAAGGAAGTTCTTTACCACCTTTTCCTAAGCTATTTATTATATACATTACACCGTACTGTTCTCTTTCGTGTTACCTATATCCCTCTATTATCGCCAAACTCTGCATAAACAATGTATAAAATGATATTAACCAGCCATATCCAAAAATAAATCTCTAAGAAAGAGGTGTTAGCTAGCTTCCTTAACCGACGAGAATACAGACATTGGCCAGAAACAGGTGTGCCATATCAACACTGACACTTCAGAATAGCTTGGACACAAAAAGGACGGTGAGTAGGTAGGGAGTTGACAAGATATATTACAGATACAGAGTAGGGACAAGAACTACCAGTGAATTGTTAAGATGTTAAAGGATTAATATTCATCTTAATGTCTCCCAGGGAAAGGATCACATAGCCTAGCAGGGGAATTCCAAAATCTAAAATCAACACATGAAAACAAAACTGCAGTACACGGCAAGGATCATCGAGGATTTCGTCTTCTAAATACTTGCGGCAGGACATGTCGCTAGTGGTGTTTACTGCCTAGATGCCTTCTAACTTCCTAGAACCATGGCGAGTTCTAAGCAAATACAATTGAGAGGAAACGAAGCTAAAATTGTAATGCTAAACCATATTCGAAACTTGCAGGTAATTTTTCATGAAGTAAAATAGGAACGAAACATTTTTTTTTTTTCACTTAGTTCTATTTTCCATCATTTTTTCTTAATTTTTTTCAGCTGTTCTCTTCATGGATCTCACAGCTTCTATATCAACGTATCCTCTTGTTGTTATAGGCCTCACATTGCCTTCAGTCTAACTCAACTAACTCAACAAACGGTACAAATACTCTCTGTCATTGTAAGCTTATTTACGGTACTTCCTGCATTTGATCACTGAGGCACATGACATCAAACACCATACCATGAGTGTAAACAACTGGAGTTTGTAGAGAAACTGGTGGTGACTGGATGCTATGGTGAGAGGGGAGGTGTGTACTGATTAGTGTGGTGAGAGGGGAGATGATCACTTTTTGGTGTGGTGAGAGGGAAGGTGTTCACTGGGTGGTGTGGAGAGAGGGAAGGTGTTCACTGGCTAGTGTGGAGAGAGCGGAGGTGTTCACTGGGTGGTGTGGTAATAAGGGAGGTGTTCACTGGGTGGTGTGGTAATAAGGGAGGTGTTCACTGGGTGGTGTGGTAATAAGGGAGGTGCTCACTGAGTGGTGTGGTAATAAGGGAGGTGCTCACTGGGTGGTGTGGTGAGAGGGGAGGCGTTAACTGGCTGGGTGTGCTTATATAAGGGCGGCGGGAGGCGGGTCTGTACTTAGTACTCATCTCCTTCTCCGGGCTGTGAGGTTCCCGCTCCAGCCTCACCTGCTCCAACACCTTCACCGTGAGTCATGTGGCACCGTGTTACTAAACACTTTGTTGTCAGTCATGTGGCACCTGTTAGTAAACACTTTGTTGTCAGTCATGTGGCACCGTGTTACTAAACACTTTGTTGTCAGTCATGTGGCACCGTGTTACTAAACACTTCGTTGTCAGTCATGTGGCACCTGTTACTAAACACTTTGTTGTCAGTCATGTGGCACCTGTTAGTAAACACTTTGTTGTCAGTCATGTGGCACCTGTTAGTAAACACTTTGTTGTCAGTCATGTGGTACCTGTTAGTAAACACTTTGTTGTCAGTCATGTGGCACCTGTTAGTAAACACTTTGTTGTCAGTCATGTGGCACCTGTTAGTAAACACTTTGTTGTCAGTCATGTGGCACCGTGTTACTACACACTTTGTTGTCAGTCATGTGGCTCCATATTACAAAACACTTTATAGTCAGTCATGAGACACCCTGTTACTACACACTTGATTGTTTGCCATGTGGCACCGTGCCTTTGGACACTTTGTTATCAATCTTTTGATGCCGTGTTTCTACATAATTTATTCCCAGTCATGTGGCACAGTGTTACTACACATTTTCTTGCCAGTTTTGTGGCAAGGCATCGATACACGTTATTGGTATCTAATTTTACAACAATACAATTGTATTACATGCTATGTTACTGGTGATGTGCTATTTTCCTCTTCTTCAGTCGAAAACAGTAATTCTTACTCCCATTCCACGTATTTGTATGGACAATTTATGAGTCTGTATTTGGCTGTTAAAGTAGATTAATCTTCTAGATGTAATTAAGAACTACAGAGGGAAAGTATGTGAACATAAATGTCTGTGTATTGCTTTATAACTGTGGAAGAAACGAGCCTGTGTCAGTTCAGTAAATGGCCTAGTTAATATTTTGCTGTGAAATTCAGCGCAGTAGGGGTAAAATGTGGTTCTCTAGCTTGACGTTAAGATATGAGAAGTGTCTGAGCTTTCGGTTGTACATAAGGAAATCATATTAGGTTACGAGGAATATGAATGTAAAACAATGGGGGTAGTATGTCTAATTTTCAGACATTCGTACACTAGCAACGAAGAAGCATCTACAGTCTCACTACACACGCAAGGCAGTACAACACCTCGGTCCGAACACTAATAGAAGCTCCCATCCCGTCATCCACCGATCACAGGTATCCTTAAAAAGAGGTGATCAGGAATAGTTAGCTAGGCTTACAACAAGGTATTATGCTGCTCTTCTCAATTATCAGCTTAGCTTTGGGTTGAGCAGAATCACAGATGACACATGCCCAACCTCAAGAATAGGCTTACACAACATTGCACACATAATGGAACACAACACAGCACATATCACAATCAGACGCAGACACAACATCAGCGATGTAAGTGAACCTGTCGGACGATCCCATAGTTGAAACTGCTTACCTGCAGCCAGGCGTACCATGATGGAGAAGGAGAAGCAATAACAACAACAGTAACAGAAATGGCATTAGAATATATAACATTGTAAAAGAAAAATATATATACTTAAGTTGCTAAGAGAAGATTTGCTGCACATTTGACAGACGTGTGGAAGAAGTACTCTGGGATTCCATTAAACTTTTGAGAGATTAATCAATCAAAATCTTATGGTCAAGCAGAACAACAGAAATACAGGTGAAAAAGACAAAGAGCACCTTTGATAGCTGCCCCTACCTCAGCAATACTGAAAAAAAAAAAAAAAAAAAAAAAAAAAAAATATATATATATATATATAAATATATATATATATATATATATATATATATATATATATATATATATATGTATGTATGTATATATAGTGGATGGTGAAATCAAAGAAAGGAAGGCAATGATTGATTATGTATGTGTGTGGATGACAGGATGAGGTGTGTAATGGATGCAAGAGTGTATAGAGGTTGGGAGAGTGGACTTTCTGACCACTACTTGGTGGTCCAAACGAAATGGAGAACTAGGAGGGAAGGACAGGAGGAAGTAGCTCATACAAGGAGGGTGGAAAAGTTACAGGAGAATGAAAAAAGGGCAGAATATAAGAGGGAAACGGAGGAGCGATTGGGTAAATATGGACTGGAGCAGATGGGGGACGTGGAAGGTGTGTGCAAGATATTCACAGAAGAAATCTGTGCAGCATGTGAGGTGGTGTGTGGGGTGAAGAGAAGACAAAAGGAGGTGCAGGGAACAGCATGGTGGAATGAAGAGGTGGGACAGGCTGTCGCACAAAAGAAGAAAGCATATAATAAGTGGATGAGGAACGGGCGTGGAGAAGTTGGGAGACAGAAGAAAGAGTTGTATGTAGAGAGGAAGAGAGAGGTGAAAAGATTAGTAAGAGAAAGTAAGAAGACAGTGGATGAAGAATTTGGAAGGAATTTAAGTGTAAAGTGGAGGGAATGTAAGAAAATGTTCTGGAGAGAGGTAAAGACGGGGTGCCAAAGAAGTTAGTTGGGGACTCAAAGATAAAAATGGTAGATTAGTTTTGGAGACGGGAGAAAAAGTGAGTAGATGGAGAGAACACTTTACCGAATTGTTAAACACAGAAAATGAAAGTAATGCAGGTATAAGTGGATGGGGAATGGCTGGGAGACCAAGAGATGTGAGAAGAGAGGAAGAAATCAGTAGGATGGAAGTTGTGGAAGCAATGAAGAAAGTTAAAATGGGGAAAGCCCCAGGAATTGATGGAGTGTGTGGTGAAATGCTGAAGCTTGGGGGAGACATAGTAGTGGAGTGGATGTGGAAGATGTACTGATTGGCCTGGGAGGAAAGTAGAGTCCCAGATGATTGCAAGTCAGGTATAATCATTCCCCTGCACAAAGGAAACGGGGAAAAAGAAGTATGTGGTAATCATAGGGGTATTGATCTTCATAGTGCAATAGGAAAAGTATATGGTAGGATACTTATTAATAGAGTTAGAGAAATAGCAGAGGATTTACTTGGAGAACAACAGGGAGGTTTTAGGAAGGGAAGAGGTTGTATAGATCAGATATTCATTCTTAGATCATTAGTGGAAAAGTTTCTAGAGAAGGGAAAGAAGTTGTATGAGGTCTTCATGGATTTGGAGAAAGCATATGACAAGGTGGATAGACAAGGATTGTGGAAAGTATTAAGAATATATGGAGTAGATGGGAAGTTGTCGAATGCCGTGAAGAGTATGTACGTGGGTGCTTAGGCTGCAGTGCGTATGGATAGTGAACTGAGTGAATTTTTCTATTTGAAGGTTGGATTGAAACAGGGATGTGTCATGTCTCCATGGTTGTTCAATCTGTATATGGATGGGATTGTAAGAGATACAAGGTATGGCAGTGGATGTTGGAGCGTCCCTAGTGAGAGATGGCAGTGTCTGGATATTCCCTGTACTGTTGTTTCCGGATGATACTGTGTTGTTAAGTTAAGACTAAGGGGAGCGACAAGGCTTGGTAGATGAGTTTGGGAGAGTATGTAAGAAACGGAATCTAAAGGTGATTGAAGGGAAGAGTAAAGTTATGGTCTTCGAGAGAGATGAAGTCAATGAATGTACAATGAGGTTGGATGAGGAGGAAATGGAAACTGTGAGTGCGTTTAACCCTAGACCAGTGGGGCTGGATAATAGTTTGTATCGACTGGGGCTGGGTAATATGTTTTCCATTTTATAATATTAATTAAAAAATGCTAAATATTTCTTTTTTATTGAAAACAAAGACATGGTGATGAACTAAATTCCTTATCCTACAAAACTAATACTAAGAAAAAAGTAACAAGAAGAAAATGTAATGGTTCAGGGGGGCTGAAAGAAAAAAGATAAAAACAGAAAAAAATCTAAATGTGTTAACCAAAAATGTAATGGTGTAGACATGCGAGGAGCAGCTGGCCTGGCGACGCACACAACGCGCCCCTGGGTTCCTGGAGCAGCAGTTGGACTCCCTCTGGACCATTTGGGACCATTTCCATCTAGGGTAGACAAGCGAAAAGAGGAGGTTATTTTTCAGTAGGAATATTTGTGGAAAATAATTTATGGATTTCTTTGTTACCGCTATAAATGGTTAAAAATGGTGTGTTTCTTATCTACGACGCCTTGCTCTACAGCGGAGCTCCCAACCAGGGGTGTGGCCGTGACAAAGGTCTCCACACTGTTCTATCAATGCAGGGGAGGCGATGCCCCTATGTGCATTAGCAGGCTGGCAGACAGGAAAGGATGGCTGAGCCTGTTATTTGCCCAAGGCTTTATTAAGACCAGAGCCAACTAAGACATGTACTTGCGTCTGATGGGGGTCTGGTTATGGGTCCGAATTCTGTTTTCACTGTAGATAATCCACGAGTTGATGACTGCAACATCAATACACAATCCACTGGGCCTGGAAAATATTGTCCAAAATCCATAATATTAGCAAAACCAATACACGGAGGGCAAGATGGATACCTTCCCTTACACCATCATCACAGAGCATGAAGGTACTGGGAACATGACCCCCCTACCCCCCTCACAAAACTGTGCAGCACAAATCAAAATTGGAGTTGGAAGCATTTATCCAGCCCCAGACTTCCAGGGTTAAGTACTTGGTAGTGTGATGAGTAAGGATGGAAGTTTAGAGGGTGAAGTGCTTGAAAGGGTACAACAAGGAAGAAAAGTTGCTGGTTCTTTGAAAGCAGTGATAAGAAACAGGGAAGTGAGCATGGAAGTGAAAAAGGTACTACATAACAGTTTTGTGATACCAGATCTAATGTATGGAAGTGAAGCTTGGACCTTGTTGGATGGACAGAAGTCAAGAGTGAGAGCTGTAGAAATGAGTTATTTGAAAGGAGCATGTGGAGTCACATGGAGAGACAGATTGACAAATGATTAAGTGAAGGATCGTTGTGGTGTGGATGTGGATGTGATAGGAAGCGTTAGGAATAACACACTGAGGTGGTTTGGCCATGTGGAGACGATGGAGAGTGAGAGACTAACGAGGAGAGTGTATCTGAGTGAGGTGGAAGGGGGGAGAGGGAGGGTGAGACCAAGGATGAGATGGAGGGATGGAGTGGAGAGGTATATGAGAGAGAGGGGTGTGAACTGGGAGCTGGCAGTGAAATGGCAGGGGACAGGGCGACATGGAGGCGATTTTTTTGTGGCCACTCCTTACAAGATTAAGGCGTCTGGCAATAAATAGATGTATAGACTATTTATTTATTTTTAAATTTCATACAAGTAACTTTTATTTTTAATGCAAGGAAGAATGAACCAAAGGACGGAGGCCCGCAAATCTGTTGGTTCCTTCTAGATATGCTTCCATTGTTACCCTCCACCTGACAGAGTCAGAGGAGGACGTTGTTATCACTGTGATCAATAGGTGTCTGTCCGCAGAGTTGGGCGGCAGGGTGGCTGGGCTGTCATAGAAATTTCGTTTCCTGACCATAACTCAGAAAGAATTCACTATTGAGTCATGAAAGTTCACAGCGTTGTGTGTCTTATAGTGAACTGGTGCCTTTTGATAGGTAGAGTGCTGTGTCTTAAGTATTTTTTAAATGAAAAAGTAAAAAGAAATCGTTTCCGGGCTAGGAGTCAGAAACTAATTCAGGCACAGGCTTCAAACTCTCCAGGAATACGTATTCATATGCCTCTTGGTGCCTTAGTATTAGAATGCCTTGAGATTATACAATGTTATGAAATCGTAAAAATACATAAAACTGATTAATTTAATACACTTTTCTGTTAAAACTGCAAGTATTACACCTAGGAGACAGAAATTGTACATGATGATTATATGAATATCTAATCAAGTATGAAGTTCCATGACTGTACCTATTATGTCACCATAAAAAATGGCTGCCTAAATGAAGAAGGACGAGTCATAATTTCATGAATTTTGCTCATAACTTCAGTACTACCATCGATAAAGTACTCAAATTTATAAGTTTTAATGTCTCTATGTTATACAAGATTGATTGATTGATTTATTGTAATTAAAATCTGGCGGCGCAACTGCGACGGTCAAATGCCTCCGGACAACAAGGTAAGAGACACAGCAAATAATAAGTGCATGTTCAAAGTAAGGAGGAGCCTGCCCAACACCATAAATCCACACCCTCTGTTGAACATCTGAAGGCTAACGTGAGGACAAGGAAGTAAGTTTTACAACACTCGTTCTGGGAGTGGGCATTCCAGTTTGTTTGGAAGGCGGCTTGGGGGCCACCTTTGGAGATGCAGGTGGGCCAGTGTTCCCACCAGAAGCCCCAGATGAGGAAGTTGAAACTACAGGACTCGAATCATTTGAGGAGGCCATCCTATGCTTCAGATCTGAAGCACCATCGGGCTGTCCAACAACATCCCCAGGTGGGGAACGGACCAGAGGTAAATCATCAGCTTCAGCTGTCACCTAGCTAGATCCCTCAGCCTGCTGGGCAGAGGGAACAGGAGATGGGTCGACACAAGGTTTGACAACAGAGACCTTAGGTGGCCAGTCTTCATGCTCAGAGGACTGTGACAAACAACAGTTACATTTGCCAGGTATAGTTGGAGCCTCGGGCATACTGGGTAAGACGGGAGAAGAAGTCCGGTCAATGTGGACATCTGCCACCACCACAGAAGTTTACAAGCCGTCAGCCACCAAAATGGGTGATGCATTGGCGTTCCAGAAAGGACAGAAGCATGAGTAACCCCAGGCTGAAAGAGGAGAGTTTGGGCTCTTCTTTTTCCTTCAGGAAATGAAACCCTCTCACTTGTAAGAATGAACAAAATCTCCTTCTCAGGGCAGTATCTTGGACAATTTTCAGAAGATACAGCATGAGGACCTCCAAGTGTTAGCATTTAAGGGGTCCTGTACAGTCACTGGTATGGTTTGGGCCGCCACAGGAGATGCAGACAGCAGGAAGGCCAGCCTTTGCACGACAGCAAGATTGGCCCCTGACAGTGGAAATATTGCTTTGGGGTCGGGACATCTGGCTGAACAGGAAGTGAGAGCCAAGATAGTATAACAGTCTTCGGCAAAGTTAGTCTGTCAAATGTTAGGAATAAGGTGGGTGTCGTGATCAAGATACCCTCTGTTTTCTTGTGCAGGTGCTCAACAGTCACCACACTAGAAGAATGCAATTTCTCCAACAACCACGCCTGTGAGTATCAAAGGAGGTCATGGGAAAAGATGACACCCTCACATCGATCATATGTATTGTGAGGAACACAGGCAACAGTTGCACCAGAGACTGAGGTCATATTCAGTAATCGTGAGGTCTCTTCTGGGAAGGACGCCTAAAAAAATGAGACTTCAATCCCCCTGGGAACAGATTTTATGTTCATGACCACAGGCCGAAACAATGGCGTGGTGCAAATAAAAAATTTCAATATCTAGTACTGACCCACCCACAACAGATTTCAGTATCAGATACATGGCATATGATGCCAGCACCATTTTGTCTTGGGCCAACCCCAGAGCCACACCAACCCAACGGGAACACGTCCCAGATTCAGCAGAACACTAGGGCAGAGGAGGATACTCCCCAGGAGCCTGGAAAGGCTCCAGAGTGACAAACATTGAAGAAGTGTCCAGAGAACAGTCAGGGCCAGATGCAGCATCGTCAACATAATTTTATAACATTCCCCTCCGTATATCAGCAAATAATCTTCATTCCTCAACCCCTCCACCCACCATGCAGTCCAACAAGGGGAGGTCGTATGCCAGGAACAACACTGGTGACCCCAGAGGTAGCAGGAGAGTATACATGGGTAACCACCAGGGTTCACGGACAAGGGTAACTCCAGGACGATAGAAGCCACCAGGCCCCCCAGTGCCCACTCAACCCTCGCCAATGCATGACCAGCCGACTGACCTGGTCGGGCCCAACTAGGCCTCCTGTCTAGCCAGAATAAGGGACCAAAGAGGTGTATTGTTAGCTGCAGGGCACATCATGCAACATCACCAAACCCCAAGACTTCTGTCCCCCAGCATTATGGGACGCCATGCACAGCAAGCACGTGGTTAGGCAACAGTGCTGCACTAGATGGCAAATGGGCAGGGACTAACATCATAAGCAGGCCTCCTCCACCAGTGATGTAGGGGGTGCTTGGTCCACAAGGCTGACAAATGCCTACAAAGGTAGGCAGGCCTCCAAAGTAGGTAGCACCACCATCCACACTTGAAGCCCTGCCACCACGTCAAGGTGACCTCCCACAGCGGGGCTGTGTCATGTAGGGTAAAGGCCATTATGCACTTGGTTAGGTGTGCAGGGAGGTGGGGGTATGTGCTTGGTCGGTGTAGGGTTGCAACAGCGAAGTGTTGCCTATGTTTTATATTGAATGTCTATCGGGGTTGAGGTATGTGAGCACTTTACTGACCGTGGAACAATCCACAGAACCAGAATGCAGTTCCCTCGGTCCACGAACTTGAGTGAGCGTGTGAACTTCGTGTGGCTGTGGGTGGGTGGCATGTCAGCTCGCGCCATAGCCCGGGAGACAGGCACCAGCGCTGCCACTGTCTGCAAGTGGATCAGGCGCTGGAGGCAAGAGGGTCACCTCCAGAAGAGACCATATGGAGGAAAACTACGCAGAGGGAACCATGACGTTAAAAAAGGCAGTGGATTTAAAGTTTTTTTCCCCTCACTCTTTAATATTGCCACGTCAAAAGAGGCAGGGAGGCACATGGCACAAACGGATGATATTCCTGAGTATGTGTCAGTGACTCTTTGTATGATACATCACGCGCTTTGGATGTTAAATTACGCACTTAGAACTATTAATAACACAACAGAATTCCCCCATGAATACGTTTCAAGATCAGTAGTATTCAAATCCGATTATGTGTAATGACTAAAAATGAAGTAAACATGTGTAAGGTCAGTCGATCAAAAATGCATTGCTCGGGAGCGGCACGATGATATCCGAAATGATCTATATAATTTGTGCAGTCCAAAGAATGATAATTTGTCATAATTTAATTGTTGATATAACAATATCGATTGGAAAATGTTAAAAGCATAAAATTTGTAGCACCCTAAAAGAAAGGAGGGGGGGGGCTAAGCATCGTTGGAATAAAAAATTGGGGACAGTTTCCAGTAGCCATCGTTTGTGGTGTCAGACTGTCGCACCAAATGTGCACCGATATATACTTTTTTTTTTTTTTTTTTTTAAATCAAAGAAACAACTATCTTCCCTTTTCCATCCGAAGAACATTTACATCTGACGAAAAATAATGACAAACCCTCTGTTTGCTATTGCGTGTCTCATGGTTCAATTTTTCCGCTATGTATTTGTTAAACTTTGGGAAGATACATGTGTCTCTGGCACGTATTCTCGTCGAGAAAAGAACGCTTCCTAGCACCTCTTCCTTGGCAATATTGTTTTGGATGTGGCTTGCTAATATCCTTTTGTACGCTATTTAGTCATAGTATCGTGATACTAGGAGGATTTACCTAGCAATGAGTGCAATAAGGAAAACAAATCGTTTAGGAAAAGGTGTTAAGGACGTACTTCAATACTGTTGAGTATAATACCTACCCTAAACTTGTATACTGTGTTCTGTAATGGCCTATGGATGAGGTCAATGTCATTATGATATAGTCTGAATGCCAATTCTTGGTGGTTAGTGAAACTCCCTAACACGTTTTCCTATGCGATTTATTTAGTTTCTTACACCTTACCGACTTCGCCTGTGTTATGTATATCCTTCAGACGTCTCCATAATCTGTGTAAATAACTACAATGGAATATTACTTAGTTAGATCCAAAAACAAATTGCTATGGATGAGATGTCAGGGAACCTCCTTACCCTATGAGAAAACGGGCCATGAAGAATAATGGAGGATTTTAAATTATGCAGTGCCATTAATGGCAAAGGACGGACATCTACTCGTAACTTCAATGCGATACCTCATTCTCTTTATACTTGCTACCTACAGACGATTTTATTAAGCTTTAAGGTCAGGACCAACCGCCTAGCCCCGGGCTTCTACGCTCTTCATTGGGCAACGTAGGATTGGATGATGGATGGATGGATGGATTAAGGAGACTATTCAGAATGGTTGTATGAGATGTCACTACCATTAATCCCTTCACTACCAAAGATCTTCTCCATTTTCAATACAGTCATCTGGAGGCAGCAAGAATAGAATGCATACATTACCGTAGTGTAGGGGTCAGTAGTAGTAGTACCATCTGTAGCCCTAAGTTCATCTGAAACGTGATCCCGGTGGGCTGCATTCTTAAGCTTATCTGCAGTTTATCTTTCCTTCTTTTTGTGTAGGGGGAAGTAGCTGAGGGAATTCTGTACAACCAGGCAGTTGAGCGACCTGGTTTTAAGCATGCCACCACCTGAAGGCGTCCCTCTGTAGCATCAGTGTAGGGGTTAATATGGACAGAAGTAGCCATACTTTGAGGCAGGGACCAAGCACCCTTATTTCAAGGGTGGATGATGGTCATGAAATTTATACCGTAGGGCTACTCAACTGGCGGCCCGGGGGCCAAATCCGGCTCTTGAGTCGTTTTTGTTTGGCCCTTTGACCAACTCAGAACGAAAATAAACAAATAAATAAACATAAAACACAACGTTTGCGTTTTTCTTTTTATTCATGTATCTAGCAGAAAATGTAAACGCAAATAATATATGAAATTCTCTTCTTCTTTTTTTTGTCTATGTATATGTGTTGAAACAGAGGAAAAAAAAAATACCTGTATAATAATGTATGGTCCTTTTGTTAATCTGAGTTTCATAATTTGGCCCAACTTCTAGAGTAGTTGAATAGCCCTGCCGTAATACTTCATAGGCTAACCACGACCCTGGCAGTTGTAATGTAAAGTAAATGCAAATAAGTGAAAATGTTATTCGTTAGCTACAGATCATTACTGAAATGTGTATTCTTTGGCCTGTATTCTTGTCGATTAAGGACACCCCGTAACAGCTGTTCCTAAGAGACTTATTTTGCTTATTACACCTTACTGTCCTCTTCTGTGTTATGTCAGTGCTTCTTGTTTCGTTTCCCGTTACATACATACTGTACCAAAGGATACTAGCCAGCCATATCTGAAAATATAGAGCTAAGGAAGAGGTAATAGGAAGCCTCCTTAACCGACGAGAATACGGACCTTTGTGTTTAGGACCCTTTATAGAGTCTCAACATTAGGTGGTATGATTGTATCTAGTGCACGTGAATGTTCTTCGATGTAATATAAACTTTAACTGTCAGTACTGAAAGGCTGTGGAATTACAAAAATAAATACTGAAAGCAAATAACTGTCGTTTCGGGAAGCGAGGCTGGTGATAATAACAAAAAACAGCACAAACGTAATTTTCTTTATCAGTGAGATGTTTCGATCCCACCATGTATTATCAGACCTTGGTACAGAAACAACTATTACTTGTATCTAGGATGCATAAAAGCGTAACAAGAAGTGTAATACAGAACTTCCATTAGGAATGATCAATAAAATATATAAAATAACTAAAGACCAAAATGAAAAAAAAAGAAGTAAAAACATTACTAAGTAAATATGACACATTTACCACAAGAGAGCTAATGGGAAGCTATATAATTAAAACCACAAACAGTGGTTGTATAGGTTTGGTAAGATGAGGTGGGGTCACGTCGGGTGAAGTTCCCTTTTGTTCTGTGTTCCTCCCTGCTGCAGGTGTGTATATAAGACCTCCACTCTCATGTTTCTGTGTCACTCTTTCTGAATATGAAATACACGTAAATAATTATTGTCTCGGTTTTCATTTCTCCTGTGGTTAATCTGCATACATATCTTCACGATGAAATGAAGATTCTACATATATATATATATATATATATATATATATATATATATATATATATATATATATATATATATATATATATATATATATATTCTATATAATGCTAAAGGCAGTGATCTTTCTAGAGTGAACTCTTCAGCCATGAACACAAACACTGGCTGCACGTCTGTGTAGAAAAGCACACATTCGCTCTTTCCACTGTCTGCTCTTATCAACGCTGTCTGTAGAGTCACATTTAGACCGAACTTGTTATAGGTATGTAGTACTAAGAACTGCCTACATGCTTTGTGAAGGGGAAGAGTAGCTTCCTACTGTGATCCTTTGTACAAGTGAGTGACCATAATATTTGTAGTGCTTTTTCTGTCTGCTGTGGGTATGGGCAGCGCACCTGGCACACCTGGAATATATGCACCTGGACAGTACTAAACGGAAATTATACAAAATGGAAAGGTTACAGGTGGGGTTTCACAGTTATGAGTAATATAATTTTGAAAAAGGTCAGAATAGGCACCTATCTGAATATAACTGAAGGTGATGAAAAGAATCTTAGACATCAAAAATGCTTGATTTCATTCAGGGGACTTCAAATTTATGTTACAAAGACACCTGAACAAAGTCAAAAAAAGGCAAGTGGAATTTACTGTAGAAAAGAAAAAGGCCACAATATGAAGAAAGTAGAAAAATGACAAATATGGACTATAAAAAGTCTGGGAGAAAATCTCTGCATAATTTAGATAAATGTCTTTGAATGTCGCCTGTACATTATAAATATTAAAAAGAGTGATAAACAGTATTACGCAACTGGATATGACAAAAATAAAGATTATGTAAAGGATGTACAGTATTGTTTTCTGATACAAGCAAATGATTTTTGGAACTATGTATCAGATTTAAAGAAATAATTGATAAAATGGTAACAGAAGAGCAAAATGCTGTAACAAAATGACGCACACACACACACACACACACACACACACACACAAGTTCAAAATCGTACACTAACACATTGTATTACTGAATCATAGCCATCATTATTTGGAGCTGTGGTGTGATGTAGCTGTTAATGTCCCTCTTGTATGCAATGGCTAGTGTGTCCGTGTGTTCAAGAATATCTTTAGCGGTAGATATCAGTAAAGATCACTAGGAATGCTAATCTTAAGATCTGAGTGAAATGTTAGTATTGTAATGAATATTTAGTGGATTATATATGAAATGCCAGTGAAAAATGTATGATACTAGTAGTAGCACCTCCAGACTCACCTGAAACGTGAACCCAGTGGACTGCAGCCTTTCTGCAGTGTACACTTTCCTTTAGGGAGACAGTGAAGTGTTGCATAACCAGGCAGGTCAGCAACCTGGTTATATCAATGCCATCACGTGAAGGTGACCCTCTTTAGCACCGAAGACTGTATAACTGATTGTAATGTGGAATGTGAATAAGCTGAATGTGATTCTTTTAACCCAACGAGTGTTGGCTATTTTTAGCCCTATGGGTCACCTCAGTGTCAGCCATTTTTCAATTTTTTTTGGGGGGGGGCTAAAATGATAAATTTTGGTGTGGAAACAACGAATTTCGCCATTAAAATGCTCACCGAGGCTCGGAAATGAGTTTTATTGAGTCCTGCATACTCGTGTACAGGTATAGCCGCTCTCTCACGCTCACCACATATGTGAGAGAAAGCCGTTTTCTATGTAAGGTATACTAAGGTGTTTATGCTGGGAAGGTATACAGTAGTAATGTTCAGTACACTTTTCTGATTACTTATTACTTCAGCATCTATCACAATTTGCATGTCTTTCTCACTGTGAATGTATTATCTTACACTTACGTACAGTCCTGGCACTTACAAGAAGGTATTTACAACTTGACTTCACTATATAGTCCATACACTTACAAGAAAATATTTACAACTTACACTTACATGAAAATATTTACAAAATACCTGCACTATGTATAGCACTGGGTGAGGCACACAGGCAGAGTGAGGCAGAGCGAGCATGATGGGGACAGCCTGGGGGATGGTAGAGGAAGAGTTAGCTTATATGCCTGCCAGTTTTTACCCGCAAATCTTGAAAAATGCCATCACGGTGAATTTTTATATTTTAAACTATTTTAAAACGGTACTGGCACGTGGGGGTTAAATAAAAGAACATAGGAAGGAAGAACAAATTATTTAAAAAATATCAACACACCAGATTACACGAGTCCCGCATTCACAAAAAGCCTAACAGTTGGACTTGAACAACTGTAGATTGACGTGTGGGCGAAAACCCCTCTGGGGATGCAAGTTTCAAAGAGATGTGGTTCAGGGAATAAAAGAAGTCTGATAGAAGCTCCTCAATATGCCACTGTGACAGTCCAGTCACGAGAGCTATCAGATTCCAGTGTAGCGTGTGGAACGGCATGGAGAAATGGCACAATGGATGCAACTTCGTTTAAGCATTTGCCATAAAAGTATCTGTAAAATAATGTAAGGGAGGCAACATTCCTTCTTATGTGTAGCGGAGGTATACTAGGGTTATTAATAATTCTAACAACTTTTGAATTTTGTCAAGTTGTTTTAGTGTGACCTTTCCACATCCACTCTACAAGGGTGAATAATAATCCATCTGAGAGTGCACATGACTTGTAAATCATAGCTAACTGCTCGTCAGTGAAGAAGTTACGGGCTCTGTAAAATGAGCCTTTTTTTTTTTTAGGTTAATGTAATAACTGTTCTAACATGAGGGGTGCAGCTGAGGGCACTTTTAAGTGAAACGCTGAGAATTTCAATATTTTTGGAGATTGAAATATTTGTAGCGCTGAAGATAATATAGGAATCAGGCAACAACTGTCTATTAGTAAGCTATACGTATATGGATTTCCTAGGATTAAATGAGACAGTGTTATTTTGTTTCCATTCAGTGGCCTTAGATAACTCTTGATTGATGGAGATTGCTGTACTGAGTTGTGGGATAGACATATTAAACTTTGTGAATAGGTGTTTAAGTGTGAGTGAAGTGTGAGATGTTGAGTCAGCTGCATATGAATGGATGGGATTGTCGGTGACAGGTAAAGGATCTTTAATATTAATAAGGAATAGGGTTAGAGTCAGAACTGATCCTCGTGGCACGCCGGCATTAATCAAGTGGAAATTGGAATATATGTCATCTACAATTACTCTTATATTTCTGTTGCTGAGATATGAGGAAATTTGATAAACAAAAGTTGGTAGGCCATAACAAGGGAGATTGGATAGTAGGGAATGTTACCACTGTCAATAGGATAAGGTAGGGAGGTATGTAGGTAGCCAGTTCGACAGGTAAGGTATTTGAAACTTTAATTAATAAGCACATTGTTAAACATCCTGAATCCAACAACTAAATTAGTGATAGACAATATTGTTTTCACCACAAAAGATCCACCATTGACATACTCAATCTCCTAATTCATACCATCCATCAATCAATTGGAGAAACTCATGCTGTGGCCCTTGATATTTCTAAAGCTTTCTATAGAGTATGGCACCGTTCCCTGCTGTCCAAACTTCCTTGGTATGGACTAACGTCTTTTGTTCCTTTGATTTCCTCATATCTCATTGACTTGAAAATAAGAGTAAAAGTAGATGATGTATATTCCAAATTCCACTCAATGCCAGCATGCCGCAGGGATCAGTTCTGGCGCCAACCCTGTTCCTGGTTCATATTAATGATATCTTATCTGTCACCCACAATCCTATCCATTCATATGCAGATGCCTCAACACTACATAGTTTATTCACACTCAGACATCCATATACAAACTCTATCTCTACCTCTCAACCTGGTACTACCATCTCCATAAATCAAGACCTATCTACGATCAGTGAATGGGGACAAAACAATCTTGTCTCATTTAATGTTCGTAAAACTAAATATATACAATATACTAATAGACAGATATTGCCAGATTCGTATATTAGAACTACTAACATACAAATCTCCAAAAGTATTGAAATTCTCGGCGTCTCACTTAACAATGCCCTCAGCTGGACCTCTCATGTAAGATCACTTGCTAAAACCGCCTCAAAAGAAACTTGGATTAATGTTCAGAGTCCGTAACTTCTTCACTGATGAGCAGTTAGCTATAATTTATACGAGTCATGTGTGCTCTCAGCTTGAGTATTGCTCACCCTTGTGGGATGGATGTAGAGAGGTTGCATTAAAACTAGACAAAATTCAGTACAAAGCTGTTAGAATTATTAACAACCCTGCCATTACAAATAAACAACCTCCCCTACAAGTAAGAAGGAATGTTGCCTCCCTTGCATTATTTAACAGATATTTTTAAGGCAAATACCCAAAGTTGCGTCCATGGTGCGACCTCTCCATGCCTTTCCTCGTGCTACACGGGCATTTATTAGTGCTCATGACTGGAATATCACTCAGCCATATTGCAGAACTTCTGGCTATCAGAATTCTTTCATTCCCCGAACTGCATCTCTTTGGAACTCGCTTCACCAGAGTTGTTTCCCTCCAAACTTCAACCTACAGCTGTTCAAGTCTAACTGTTACAGATATTTTATAAACAGAAAACACCAGTAATCTGGTGTATGGATTATTTTTTTTAATCATTTGTTTTTCCTTCCTCTGTTCTATTATTAAAAAAAAAAAAAAAGTGAAAACCAGTGTCGATAATGTGCATGATGTGCGGAATCGTGATACCAACGTAAAGTAGAGAGGCATCGGATAAGAGTAATTGTGGGTTTATTATTTTCTCTGTCACTCCTGCCCCTCCGTATCTCTTGTATCGTAGGTGAGGGATAGACACTCTTGAATTACAGAGCATTATTGTGACATTTATTGCTGGTGTGCTGATAAGAGTTCGGTAACGTGACAGCTAACCTCCTACTCTACCCAGTCTTTTAAGCTTCCTTCTGCCTTTTATTGTTCTCTCTGCCTCTCTGACTGCTATACCTGACTTCCACGAATATATACTGCTTGGTGGGGATGCGTGTAATCTCTAGTACTTTTCCACCACATTGGTTAACCGGCTTCTACCATTTGTTCCACGTGTTTGCTGCATAATAAGATTCTCTACCATCTGGAAAATGTTTGCCATAATGTACATTCTGCTTGCATTCTGGCTAGAGGATGTGTACGTCTCCACCTAAGAACTAGATATTGCAAGTGGTAACTATTGTGCTATGAGATATATACTAATTATTACATGTCTATAACTTTTACAACCTTATGACATTTTAATGCCTATATTTTTCTCGGCCGCGACAAACGGTCCTACCTACGACCTGCCTTGCTATTACAATGTACTCAGTACTGTATATATATATATATTAAAGTGTGTGTGTGGGGGGGTGAGAAATTTGGAAGAAGAATATAAGAGAGTATGGATCAGTTGGCTGAAGGATTATGTGGGTAAGACTGAAATTGACTACAAATGTGGGCGGTTGTGTATGTGTATGCACCAACGCAAGATCGTGCAAGCAGACTGAGAGAAGAGTTCTGGACAAATGTGGAAGCGTGCATGGAAAAGTTTGAAAGGAATGAGCGAGTATTTTTTATTGGAGATATGAATGGAAAAGTATGTAATGTAAAGGTGGATAGAGTAGTTGGTGAGTGGGGTGTGCCTGAAGAGATGGATGAGAATGGCAGTGCTTTAGTGGACATTTGTGCCGGGAGAGGGTTGGTGATAGCCAATGCCCTCTTCAGGCACAAAATGATACATACATATACGTGGCGAGTGATGAGAAGGGTGGATGATGAACTGAATGAACGGAAAGCAATGATTGATTATGTGTGTGTGTGGATGACAGGATGAGGAGGTGTGAAATGGATGCAAGAGTATTTAGAGGTTGAGGGAGTGGACTTTCTGACAACCACTTGGTGGGGGTCACAGTCAAGGTCCAAATGAAATGGAGAAATACAAGAAAGGAAGGACAGGAGGAAGTACTTCATACAAGGAGGGTGGGAAGGTTGCAAGAAGATGGAAAAAAGACAGAATATAGGAGGGAAGTGGAGGAGAGATTGGGTAAATATGGACTGGAGCAGATGGGGGACGTGGAAGGTGAGTGCAAGATATTCACAGAAGAAATCTGTGCAGCTTGTGAGGTGGTGTGTGGGGTGAAGAGAAGACGAAAGGGGGTGCAAGGAACTACATGGTGGAATGAAGAGGTGAGACAGGTTGCGGCGCAAAAGAAGAAAGCATTTAGTTAGAGGATGAGAAACAAGGGCGTGTAA
This sequence comes from Coenobita brevimanus, assembly GCF_032717465.1. NCBI lineage: Eukaryota > Metazoa > Arthropoda > Malacostraca > Decapoda > Coenobitidae > Coenobita > Coenobita brevimanus. The sequence continues at coordinate 34,345,493 of NC_136999.1, read as the reverse complement.
GTTGTTAGACGGAAGAGAGAGGTGAAAAGATTAGTAAGAGAAAGAAGAGAGTGGATGAGGAATTTGGCAGAAATTTTAGTGTAAAGTGGAGGAAATGTAAGAAAGTGTTCTGGAAATGGGTAATGAGAGTTAAACGGGGTGCTAAAGAAGTTAGTTGTGGAGTGAATGATAAAAATGGTAGATTAGTAGTTGTGCAGCAAGGAAAAACGAGCAGATGGAGAGATCACTTTAAGGAACTGTTGGACATGGAGAATGAAAGTAATGCGAGTGTAAGTGGCTGGGGAATGTCTGGGAGTTACAGAGGAAGAAATAATAGGATTGAAGTTATGGAAGCAATGAAGAAAGTAAAAGTGGGGAAAGCCCCAGGAATTGATGGAGTGTGTGGTGAAATGCTGAAGCATGGGGGAGAGCTAGTAGTAGAATGGATGTAGAAGATGTGCAGATCGGCCTGGGAGGAAGGTAGAGTCTCGGAGGATTGGAAGTCGGGTACACTTATTCCCCCGTACAAAGGAAACGGGGAAAAAGATGTATGTGGTAATCATACGGGCATTTGTCTTCTTAGTGTAATAGGAAAAGTACATGGTAGGATACTTATTGACAGAGTTACGGAAATAACAGAGGAATTAGTTGGAGAAGAACAGGGAGGTTTTAGGAAGGGAAGAGGTTGTGTAGATCAGATAGACATTCTTAGATCTTTAGTGGAAAAGTTTCCATAGAAGGGAACGAAATTTTATGTGGTCTTCATGGATTTGAAGAAAGCTTATGACAGGCTGGATTCACAAGGATTGTGGAAAGAATGAAGAATATACAGTATGGAGTAGATGGGAAGTTGTTAAAGGCCGTGAAAAGTATGTATAAGGGTGCTAAAACTGCAGTGCATGTGGATACTGAACTAAGTGAATTATTCTATTAGAAGGTTAAATTGAATCAAGGATGTGTCATGTCTCCATGGTTGTTCAATCTCTATATGGATGGGTTAAAAAAGATATATATACAAGGCAGGGCAGTGGATGTTGGAGCGGCCCTAGTGAGAGGGGGTAGTGTTTGGAAACTCCCCGTACTATTGTTTGTACATGATACTGTGTCGTTAAGTAAACACGAAGGGGAGCTGCAAGGCTTGGTGGATGAGTCTGGAAGGGTGTGTAAGAAAAGGAATCTAGGTGAATGTAGGGAAGAGTAAAGTTATGATCTTCGAAGGAAATGAAGTCGGTGAATATACGGTGAGGTTGGACGAGGAGAAAATGGAATTTGTGAGTGCATTTAAGTACTTGGGTAGTGTCATGAGTAAGGATGGAAGTTTAAAGAGTTTAAAGAGTGAAGGTCCTGTTTTCAAGGCACAACAAGAAAGAAAGGTTGCTGGTTCCTTGAAAGCAGTGATAACAGATAGGAAAGTGAGCATGGAAGTGAAAAGGTTACTACATGACAGTATTGTGATACCAGCTCTACCGTATGGACCTTGTTGGAGGAACAGACGTCAAGAGTGAGAGCAGTGGAAATGAGTTTAGAGGAGCATGTGGAGTCATACGGAGAGACAGACTGGGATATGAGGAAATGAAGGAGCATTGTGGTATGGATGTTGATGTGATAGGAAGCGTTAGGAGAAGCACATTGAGGTGGTTTATCCATGTCGAGAGGGTGGAGAGTGAGGGACTAACGAGGAGAGTTTATGTTAGTGAGGTGGAGGGAGGGAGAGAGAGAGGGAGGCCAAGGATGAGTTGGAGGGATGGAGTGGAGAGGTACAGTTACCTCCACTTCTAACGAGTACAGGGGGTGGTGTGTTTGGTGAAATATGGCACCACTGTGTTTGTTTACATCATAGTAATAGTAAGTGAATGGGCTGGCCCGGAGAGCTTCCCCTCCGCTACAGTATCTAGTACCCACAGAAACAATGTTCTATTAAGTCATACTCTGTTTGCAGATACAAGTGTTTGCCACGAAGTATAATGGAAGGTAGAGAAAAACAAATAATAATGCCATATGCTCCCATTGTTTCTCTGACAGGAAACGACTGTGAGGCGAGGTGGAACGGAGGGGAGAGGGGACAGGTGGCGGGGGCGCATGTATCGAAACTTCGTTGTGTGTCGTTTAGAAAGATGAAGGGTGTGATTATACAGATGTTCTGAGGTGATCTGTAACTCCGAATGTAATAACGTATAATGGATGAATATTGGAGTCTTAATGTTCGTCATACGATGTGGTGAACAACTGTAGTTGAGCATAAATATTGGAAGGTGTGATGTTCGGTGTCTCGAAACGTGGTTCACCTGAGTCTAGTGAGTGTGCAACTCAACTGCTGTAACATTTTTGTGGCTGAACCAGGGCGGCTATAAATGATTTATGATTAAGCATGTGACAACGGTCATGCCATATTGTGCATCATCCTGTCTGTTTTATTGTGAGGACAAACAATCATTATATTCGCTAACCATGGTAATTAGATGTCCTGTTGCATATGATTATAGCTACTTTGAATGTTGGACAGCTACTGGCTTATTGTGCGAAAATGTTGTGCAGTCATCATACTGATGGATCACGCGGAATTAATGAGATACTGTATTTGCATAATGAATGCATTGTATTATAATAATTGAAATAAAGGTGTTACGGATGTTCAGTCAACAGATGATGTAGTTTTCTTCGAGGTGCTATTTCTTTAGTCTGGAGAGTTGTGACATAGCATCCACAAACACTGATCATCGTATATTGTACTCTCTTTAAAAAATTCATACATTAGTTTTCATACAAGTATTACACATTCAGGTCCTTCTTAGCTCCAGACGAATTTTACTATTCAATCGTGTGTCTACACTCACACACTGATATTCCAGAGGGAACAATATTCCCTTTACCATGCATGTCTGTCCGTTGTCTGGCATTATAACAAAAGGTTTTAGTATGTGGTCACGGCTACACAAAATATATCTGTGGTGTGGTGCTGCTGTGAGAGTGTGCGTATAGTCTACGTCTGTTTATGCAGAGTCTGGTATACACTTCACCGATTTATTCACACTCGTGCCAAGATAGCAGCCAAAGTCGCGGTTTTGGTGACTGTACTGACTGACCAGTGAACACTCTTTCACCTCCAAGCAGTCTGAATGAGGTCCTGTTTTCAAGCAATAGAAACATTAAGTAATGCAGTGAACAATGGAATATTACATGCAAAGTAAGGAGTGTTTTGTGCACAGTGTCATCATGCAGGCTTATACAGTATAATACAGCCAGGGATAAGTTGGACCTACGGTAGGATAAAGGTTGAGTGCTGCTGGAGCGTCCAAGGAAACCTAAGCAACACTGGTGCACCAGCACCTGGATGGTAAAACCCAAACACCGCGCTTAACGCAAATACTCCCGGGTTCTGAAGCCACCCCACGTTATCCAGTAGATATTTTACACAAGGTCAATGATAAGGCTGCAGTCTCGTCGTAGTGATGCGATATGATAAGGAAGTCAGTGTCAGGTCTCGTTACCCATTAAACGAGGACGGACCGCAATTTTAAGAGAGAGAGAGAGAGAGAGAGAGAGAGAGAGAGAGAGAGACTGGAGCATTCATGGTGTCATTACAAGTTGCTACAATACGACATGATAGATATATAGAAGGATAGGGTGGTCCTTGACTCTCTGGGTGTCCTTATACAGTGACTGTAGCCTCATATCACTCACCAGTGACAATGTAAGAAAAACATGCCTCCATGTTTTCAGGCTATTTGAGAGAGAGAGAGAAACTCTCTCTCTCTCTCTCTCTCTCTCTCTCTCTCTCTCTCTCTCTCTCTCTCTCTCTCTCTCCTGAAGCATTATTATATTTAATCTTGTGTTTACACTCACACTCCGTTCATCCAGAGGGAGCAGTATTTCCCATACCAACACCAAACATCACATATGTTGGTGATGACCCTACTACTCCCACCTGCACACCTCCTTACTCACTCCTTCTCCACAACTGTCCACGTTCACACACACCTTGCCACCAAGCAGGGTGGTCAAGCCCTCCCACCCTCTCTATTCCTGCAACATTTCCTTCCTCTCCTAATACCTCGTTCCACTGACCAACCTCTCCTCAAGTATGCCCCCTTACCCACCAAATATTCTAATTTTTTTATAATTGTCTTGGGAATATCGTTTTCAATGTTCAGCGTCATCAGACGCAGCATCACACATATACATACTGTCAAAATCTATTGTCGAACTTGAGAATATTATGAATCACGTATGATGGCTCTAAACAACAGTACCATAACGAAGTTTCGCTTCCATCTACAGCGACCACCACCACAGTGCCTGGTAACCATTACGCATCATGATTTTTTAGGTCCTGCTTCCCTTTTTCCTACGATTGATATACTATGTGTGTCCATTGTCTGTCATGAAATTGCAAGGATAGTATCGGGCTAGTATTCACTCCTTCGGAGGCATTTCGTTGGTGTGGTTTTGCTAGGAAATTGAGTAGTCTAGCATTGTTTGTGCAGGGGTCCAGTAATGCAACTGACCAATCGAATCCATGTCAACACAGCAGATGACGTTAGCAACGTTTGTGTGTAATACACTGACTTATAACGAACTGCAACACTGGGCGACAGTACACACGTCTGTCCGTTTCTGCCATTATAACACAAGGTAGTATGTGGCCACGGCTACACAAAGTATATCTGTGGTGTGGTGCTGCTGGGAGAGTGTAAAATTGCGTATAATCTACGTCTGTTTGTGCAGGGAGTCTGGTAATACACTTCACCGATTTATTCATTCTCGTGCCAAGATAGCAGCCAAAGTCGCGGTTTTGGTGACTGTACTGACTGACCATTGAACACTCTTTCACCTCCAAGCAGTCTGAATGAGGTCGTGTTTTCAAGCAATAGAAACATTAAGAAATGCAGTGAACAATGTAATTTTTTAACGTAAAGCAATGTTCTATGCACCGTGTCATCATAAAGGCTTATACAGTATGCCAGGGATAAGTTGGACCTACGGTAGGATAAAGGTTGGGTGCTGGTGGAGCGTCCAAGGAAACTTAAGCAAAACTGGTGCACCAGCACCTGGATGGTAAAACCCAACCACAACGCTTTACGCAATTACTCCCTGGTTCTGATGCTACCCCACGTCATCCAGAAGATATTTTACACAAGGTCATTGATAAGGCTGCAATCTCGTCGTAGTGATGCGATATGATAAGGAAGACAATGTCAGGTTTCGTTACCCATAAAACGAGGAAGGGCCGGAATTTTGAAAGAGAGAGAGAGAGAGAGAGAGGGAGAGAAAGAGAGAAACACACAGACAGACTGGTGTATTCATGGTGTCATTACAAGTTGCTACAATACGATATAATAATAGACCTAGGGAAGGATAGAGGGCCCTTGTCTCTGTAATAGTGACTACTGGCCCGATATTATCTTTGCAATTTCATGACAGACAATGGACACCCATAGCATACTAATCGTCGGACAAAGGGAAGCAAAACCTAAACTATCATGATGTGTAGTCGTTGCCGAGCACTGTGGTGGTGGTGATTGTAGATGGGAAGCGATCGTTAGTAGTTTAGAGCCATCATACGAGATTCATAAGAACCTCAAGTTCGAAAAGAGATTTTTGTAGAATGGATATCTGTCATGCCGTGTCCGATGACGCTGAACATTGAAAACGATATTCCCAAGACAGTTAGAAATAGGAAAGAATATTTGGTGGGTAAGGGGGCATACGTGAGGAGAGGTTGGTCAGTGGTACGGGGTATTAGGAGAGGAAGGACATGTTCAAGGAATAGAGAGGGTGGGAGGGCTTGACCACCCTGCTTGGTGGCAAGGTGTGTGTGGAAGTGGACTGTTGTGGAGAAGGAGTGAGTGAGGAGGTGTGCAGGTGGGAGTAGTAGGGTCATCACCAACATATGTGATGTTTGGTGTTAGTATGGGAATTACTGCTTCCTCTGGATGAACGGAGTGTGAGTGTAGACACACGATAAAATATAATAATGCTTCTGGAGAGAGAGAGAGAGGTATATCTCACTTTTGTTTAATATATATATATATATATATATATATATATATATATATATATATATATATATATATATATATATATATATATATATATATATCTATATATATATATATATATATATATATATATATATATATATATATATATATATATATATATATATATATATATATATATATCTATATATCTATATATCTATATATATATCTATATCTATATATATCTATATATATATATCTATATCTATCTATCTATCTATCTATCTATCTATATATATATATATATATATATATATATATATATGTATATCTATATATCTATATCTATCTATCTATCTATCTATATATATATATATATATATATATATATATATATATATATATA